>NC_060183.1:4529137-4544137 GCF_021184085.1 Oncorhynchus gorbuscha
AACTCACTCTCTGTCTCTCTCTCTCTCTCTCTCTCTCTCTCTCTCTCTACCCTAACTGTCTCTCTCACTGTCTGTCTCCTACCCTAACTGTCTCCATCTATTTTATCTCTGTCTGTTACTCTCTCCTCCCTCTGTCTCTACCTCCCTGTCCAACTCTGTTTCTCTCTCTCTAACCCACTCTCTCTCTGTCTCTCTTTCTCTAAACCACTGTCTTGTCTCTCTCTCCTCTCTCTCTCTCTCTCTCTCCCTCTCTCTCTCCAACTCTCTGTTTCTCTACTCTAACCAACTCTCTGTTTCCTCTCTAACTCTCTCTCTGTTTGAGATGTGTCTCTCTAACCCACTGTCTCTTTCTCTCTAAGAAACTCTCTCTCTTTCCTACCCTAACCAGTCTCTGTCTGTCTCTATTTCACCCACTCTTTCTCCCTAACCAACTCTCTCCCTAACCCTGCACTCTCATTTCTCTCTCTCTCTCCCTAACCCACTCTCCTACCCTAACCTTCACTCCAGCTTCCAGTCATTACCTGTTTTTGCTGTCATCCAATAAGATCGCTGATTGCTGTTCTCACCTTTACAGTTTAATTGTATTTATTAGGATCCCCATTAGCTAGCCTTAATGGGGTCCGATGTTTAACAAGGTGGTTGGAACCAAAAATATACAATTTGGACTAATCAGACCAAAGGACAGATTTCCACCAGTCTAATGTCCATTGCTCGTGTTTCTTGGCCCAAGCAAGTCTCTTCTTCTTATTGGTGTCCTTTAGTTGTGGTTTATTTGCAGCAATTCGACCATGAAGGCCTGATTCACGCAGTCTCCTCTGAACAGTTGATGTTGAGATGTGTCTTTAGTTGAACTCTGTGAAGCATTTATTTGGGCTACAATTTCTGAGGCTAATAAACTCGAATGAAAATTTCCTCTGCAGCAGAGGTAACTCTGGGTCTTTCTTTCCTGTGAAGGTCCACATGAGAGCCAGTTTGTGGAGTTGTCATTACCTGTCAGATACTGCTGTTGTTGACTAGTCTGATAACCATGTGTATGTGAACCAATGTTAACCATGTGTATTGACCTAACATCTGATAACATGTGTATACTGCTGCATCTGATAACCATGTGTATGTGACCAATAACATCTGTTAACCATGTGTATGTGACCAATAACATCTGATCTGTGTATGACCAGTAACATCTGATAACCATGTGTATCCTGTGACCCCACATAACCATCTGTTAACCATGTGATTGACTCACAGCCTCAGGAAGAAACCTGGTGATAACATCACAAAGGTACAGATATATACCTCATCATCTAACTCCCTATCACAATCGCCAGAATGAGCTGGCCTCTGTCGTGTCTTGAAGCAGATTGTGAGGTCAAGAGCCACAGACCTCACCCGAGGAGAGAGCTGCTGAAGCTGCGTGCATCCAGGCAGTTGATTGACTAGGACACGGAGAGGTAGCTGGAGGGGAATCCACAGCCATGGAGGGAACACCCAAGCCCCCGGTAGAAGACAGCTGGTACAGGGGCTCAAAGCAATTTGAAAGTCTTAAATCCGGAAGTGGGGGTGGGGGGCCGGGGGGGGGGGGACAGGCACGCCGAGAACGATCCTTCTCCTTCCTTCTGGTTCTGACACGCATCCATTTACGCTCACCTGGAGTTGAACAATGAGCAGCCATTTCCTGGTAGAGCCATTTCCTGGTAGAGCCATTTCCTGGTAGAGCCATTTCCTGGTAGAGCCATTTCCTGGTAGAGGGGTGCAGTGTGGGAAATTGATCATAGTCCAGGAAGGGCCCATTATCATCCTCTTGGATGTTTTGATAGGAAGCGTTTAAAGATGCCGATAGACTCATAGAATCCTTATTCAGTTCAAGGTGCTTGGTCAAATTTTTTAAATTTCTTTATGAAGAGTAAAAATCCTTTCTTTAGCTGTATCAAGTTCAATATTTTTGTTCACAGATGAAGTTTTCCAGAGGTCCTTTACCCATGATAACAACGAACATGTCACAGATTATACATTTAATTGCACGCGAGTCCACAGCAGATGAATACAACCGGGGAAAAATGACTACTATATTGATAGAGTAAAGTATCAGATATCGTACGGAGACAAGCTCGTAATTGTTTTATTGTTTCATAAAATGCAACTAACTACATTTATGCCAATTCCATCAGACACCATAAAAGGCATTTCAGTGTTTTAATGAAAGGCCTTGAATGTTTTCATTCCAACATCACATTACATTATATTTTAATCTCCACCTTAATTCATTAATAAAACATCTTGGCCATGTTCTGTTATAATCTTCACCCGGCACAGCCAGAAGAGGACTGGCCACCCCACATATGCTCTCTCTAATTCTTTCTTTCTTTCTCTCTCTCGGAGGACCTGAGCCTTAGGACCATGCCGCAGGACTACCTGACATGATGACTCCTTGCTGTCCCAAGTCCACCTGGCCGTGCTGCTGCTCCAGTTTCAACTGTTCTGCCTTATTATTATTCGACCATGCTGGTCATTTTTGAACATTTGAACATCTTGGCCATGTTATGTTATAATCTCCACCCGGCACAGCCAGAAGAGGACTGGCCACCCCACATAGCCTGGTTCCTCTCTAGGTTTCTTTCTAGGTTTTGGATTTTCTAGGGAGTTTTTCCTAGCCACCGTGCTTCTACACCTGCATTTCTTGCTGTTTGGGGTTTTAGGCTGGGTTTCTGTACAGCACTTTGAGATATCAGCTGATGTACGAAGGGCTATATAAATACATTTGATTTGATATTATTCAAATATGTAATAAAAATCTCTCAATTTATTTTTGTTTTGTTTTATACCACTGTTTAATGCTCAAGGATGCATTATTTTTCTAGATTCAAAACATAAAACAGCATTTAAAAAGCAAACATCCCTTAGGGATCTCGTCCTCCTCTTCTGAGTAGTGCGAACGATCAGAAGACCAAAACGCAGCGTGGTAAGTGTCCATAATGTTAATTTTAAAACATAAACTGAACACGACGAAATACAAAACAATAAACATGAAATGAACGAAACAGTCCCATGCGGCGACGAACACTAACACGGAAGACAAAACACCCACAACCCAACAGTGAAACTCAGGTTATCTAAGTACGATTCTCAATCAGGGACAACGATTGACAAGCTGCCTCTGATAGAGAACCATACCAGACTCAAAACTCAACATAGAAAAACAAACAGACTGCCCACCCTGACCATACTAAAACAAAGACAAAAACAAATGAACTAAGGTCAGAACGTGACATTAGGTCTTAGCACCGCAAATACTTCAAAAGTTTAAGCATATGTTGCTGAACGGTGATTTAAAAATATTTTTATAAACAATAAAATAAAAACAAACCTTTAACCATCAGTGATGGAGTTGATAACAGATATTCTAAACAGATTAATTGTTCCCTCTAAAAATACAAGTTCAATACAAAACATTTGTCAAATAAGGAAGATTATTCATTTGAAAATAATAATAATAACAAAATAACAATAAAAACATCAGATTTTTCAGCACTTTGACAGTTGTATATTTAGAAAAAAAATGTGTACTGAGTTGATGTTTTACAGATTTAACTAAACGTGTGTTTTTCTTCCTCATTTGGTTTCTCAGTTGATTTGTGACTCTAAAACCTAATTCTTTATAACATATTCAACCAACATTCATATTGAATCTGAATATAATCACGGAGTTGACGGGTTATGGTTGTGACCATTGTGATTCCAATATTGTTTGTTTTTTTACGATCAAAGAAGAGATTTCTAGACCATGAGTGGCCTGTAAATGAGGACATAAATAAAGGGTTGAACAAATCTGACAGAGTTGACCTAATCTCCGGACATTTTTCAGGAATAATAATTTAGAGAGATTTTTTTTTTTTTTATTTTTACAAATTACACTAAATGTAATTTCTAAACTCAAATAATGCAACTCAAACTTGTCAACTTTCAAAAGAACGTTTCCCCAGCCGGACAAGGATTGTCACGATTTTCAAGAATCATTTCCCGAAACAAAGCAGTGTTTTTAGAAAATATTCACTCATCCCTCCTCTGCTTGACGTCCCAGTAAAACACAGTTCTGCAGAACTATTTTACGGTGAGAGAAATCTTTCTGATGACCTAGTACAGTAGCATCTGTCTTCTATATCTGACGCCCAGGGGTGTAGCAGTAAGCAGGGGACTAAGCAGGGGACTAAGCAGGGGACTAAGCAGCGGACTAAGCAGCGGACTAAGCAGGGGACTAAGCAGCGGACTAAGCAGTGGACTAAGCAGGGGACTAAGCAGGGGACTAAGCAGGGGACTAAGCAGCGGACTAAGCAGCGGACTAAGCAGGGGACTAAGCAGCGGACTAAGCAGTGGACTAAGCAGCGGACTAAGCAGGGGACTAAGCAGGGGACTAAGCAGGGGACTAAGCAGCGGACTAAGCAGGGGACTAAGCAGCGGACTAAGCAGCGGACTAAGCAGGGGACTAAGCAGGGGACTAAGCAGGGGACTAAATGAAGCCTTTACAATGCCTCGTACTGCATAGCTCTTGTCCCTGTTGTCATTCTGGATAATAGGTACTGTACTCTGCTGGACCTCTAAACTCAGTAGTGCCGAGCGATTATTTTCTGAATTTCTTTCCAGTTATTAAATAACTAATTGACCGATCAATGTTGGTTCATTTAGTTCAGATTTTTGCGGTGAGCTCAAAAGCGCCGTACATCTGGAGAGAAATTAAGTCAAGAACTATTTGGGATGCTAGGTTGAAGGAGAGTTGTATTTCAGCACAGAAACGTGGCAATTAACTACAATGACCATTGCTCGTGTTCTTTCCGGCTCAGATGGAGACGGATAGCCTGCAAACATGAGAGAGGAATGTAAACAACAGAACAACGACAGGGAACATTAGAGGTCTAGTTGGCTGGTTGCTACTGCATGAGCAGAGATGAGATGATGAGATTTAAGAATTAAAAATACTTAAAAATGAATTAAAAAATGTAGTAATATACACACCTGACATATTTAATTATTTAATTTATATTAGTTTATTATTAGTTTATTTGAGTTTATTTTTTATTTTTATAGGGACAGTGCACATTAATCAACGTTTCAGTAAAAGTATTTTTATTGATGTCTAACCAATGTGGACCTGGCAGAGACAATGGAATGTTTTCAATATTTTGGCAATTATATTTTTTCACTTTTTTTGGCATTGGAATTTTCATTATTTTAATCTCATTATTTCATAATGCATTTCGTATAAAAAATAAAAAAAATTCTATAAAATATTTAAAGGACCTAACTGACCTCAAAAAGCACTAATAACTCAGCGCTAACCCTCAGGGTCTTATGAAGGTAGAGGAATGATCATATAAAACATTCATATAAAAACATCTTCTTTTCTCTTCTTTCTTTCGCTCCACCCTCCCTCCACCATTCCTCACACTCCTCCTTAATTTTTTCTTTGGTCGTAGAAGAAGAGAGAAAGAGAGAGAAAGAAAGAAAGAAAGAAAGAAAAGAGAGAGAGATAGCGATAGAGAGATAAAGACAGAGATATGTATATATATATATATATATATATATAGAGAGAGAGAGAGGAGAGAGAGAGAGAGAGAGAGAGAGAGAAACAGTGTGAGAGAGAGAGAGAGAGAGAGAGAGAGAGAGAGAGAGAGAGAGAGAGAGAGAGAGAGAGAGAGAGAGAGAGAGAAAGAGAGAGAGAGAGAGAGACCGAGATGTATATATATATATATATATATGTATATATATATAGCGAGAGAGTGAGAGAGAATGCAATAGGGAGATAAAGACAGATATATGTATATATATATATATATATATATATATATATATATATATATATATATATATATATATATATTTATAGAGAGAGAGAGAGAGAAAGAGAGAGAGAAAGTGAGAGAGAGAGAGAGAGAGAGAGAGTTCTTCTGTACAGATTTTGTAAATCAGTAAATCTCAGTAAGACAAAAATATTGCTGTTCCAAAAAAAAGTTTCAGTTGCCATGACCACAAATACAAATTCCATCTAGACACAGTTGCCCTACAGCACACAAAAAATATACATACCTCAGCTTAAACATCAGCGCCACAGGTAACTATACAGAAAAAGATGTGAACAATCTGAGAGACAAGGCAAGAAGGGCATTCTATGCCATTAAAAGGAACAGGAAATGTGACATGCCAATTAGGATCTGGCTAAAAATACTTGAATCGGTCATAGAGCCCATTGCCCTTTATGGTTGTGAGGTCTGAGATCTGCTCACCAAACCAAGACTTCACAAAATGGGACACTTCTATCACTTCTATGCTCACTTCGAGGCAAGCAAAACTGAGGCATACATGAGATCATCAACTGTTCCGGACGACTGTGTGATCAGGTTGTCCGTAGCCGACGTGAGTAAGACCTTTAAACAGGTCAACATACACGAGGCCGCGGGGTCAAATGGATTACCAGGAAGTGTGCTCCAGGCAGTCCCTGATTGAGTCTGTAATACCAACACGCTTCAAGCAGACCACAATAGTCCCTGTGCCCAAGAACACTAAGGTAACCTGCCTAAATGACTACCGACCCGTAGCACTCACGTCTGTAGCCATGAAGTACTTTGAAAGGCTGGTCATGGCTCACATCAACACCATTATCTCAGAAACCCTAGACCCACTCCAATTTGCAAACCGCCCAAACAGATCCACAGATGATGCCATCTCTATTGCACTCCACCCTGCCCTTTCCCACCTGGACAAAAGGAACACCTATGTGAGAATGTTATTCATTGACTACAGCTCAGTGTTCAACACCATAGTGCCCTCAAAGCTCATCACTATTGCTAAGGACCCTGGGACTAAACACCTCCCTCTGCAACTGGATCCTGGACTTCCTGACAGACCACCCCCAGGTGGTAAGAGTAGGCAACAACACGTCTGCCACTCTGATCCTTAACACTGGGGCCCCTCAGGGGTGTGTACTTAGTCCCCTCCTGTACTCCCTGTTCACCCATGACTGCACGGCCAGGCACGATTCCAACATTAAGTTTGCAGATCACACAACAGTGTTAGACCTGATCACACACAACCCTTCCCTCACTCCCCTCCCCCCAAACAACCCTCCATCCACCCTCCCCACCCCACACACACACGACCCTCCTTCCACCCTCCCCACACACACACAACCCTCCCTCCAACCCACCCCACACACAACCCTCCCTCCAACCCTCCCCCCACACACACAACCCTCCCTCCAACCCACCCCCCACTCACACAACCCTCCCTCCAACCCACCCCACACACAACCCTCCCTCCAACCCACCCCACACACAACCCTCCCTCCAACCCCCCCCACACACACACAACCCTCCGTCCAACCCTCCGTCCACTCACACAACCCTCCCTCCAACCCTCCCCCACTCACACAACCCTCCCTCCAACCCACCCCACACACACACAACCCTCCCTCCAACCCTCCCCCCACTCACACAACCCTCCCTCCAACCCTCCCCCCACTCACACAACCCTCCCTCCAACCCTCCCCACACACACACAACCCTCCCTCCAACCCTCCCCCCACTCACACAACCCCCTCCCCCTCCCCCCCAACCCCCTCCCCCCCCTCCCCCCACTCACACAACCCTCCCTCCAACCCTCCCCCCACTCACACAACCCTCCCTCCAACCCTCCCCACACACACACAACCCTCCGTCCAACCCTCCCCCCACTCACACAACCCTCCCTCCAACCCTCCCCCACTCACACAACCCTCCCTCCAACCCTCCCCCACTCACACAACCCTCCCTCCAACCCTCCCCCCACTCACACAACCCTCCCTCCAACCCCTCCACACACACAACCCTCCCTCCAACCCACCCCCACTCACACAACCCTCCCTCCAACCCTCCCCACACACAACCCTCCCTCCAACCCTCCCCCCACACACACAGCCCTCCCTCCAACCCTCCCCCCACTCACACAACCCTCCCTCCAACCCTCCCCCACTCACACAACCCTCCCTCCAACCCTCCCCCACTCACACAACCCTCCCTCCAACCCTCCCTCCACCCTTGGTGGTCCAAACACACCAATACAGTCATGAAGAGGCCATGACAAAACCTATTCCCCTTCAGGAGACGGAAAAGATTTGGCATGGGTCCTCAGATACTCAAGAGGTTCTACAGCTGCGCTGTAGGCTGGGCGGCAGGCAACACGCAGGGGGGTTATGTGTGTGGGGAGGGGATGGGGGGAGGGTGGAGGGAGGGTTGTGTGTGTGTGGGGAGGGGAGGGGAGGGTAGAGGGAGGATTATGTGTGTGGGGAGGGGAGGGTGGAGGGAGGGTTGTGTGTGTGGGGGAGGGAGGGGAGGGTGGAGGGAGGGTTGTGTGTGTGTGTGGGGATGGTAGAGGGAGGGTTATGTGTGGGGGGAGGGTGGAGGGAGGGTTGTGTGTGTGGGGAGGGGAGGGTGGAGGGACGGTTGTGTGTGTGTGTGGGGAGGGTAGAGGGAGGGTTGTGTGTGTGTGGGGAGGGTGGAAGGAGGGTCGTGTGTGTGTGGGGTGGGGAGGGTGGATGGAGGGTTGTTTGGGGGAGGGGAGGGAGGGAAGGGTTGTGTGTGTGGGGTGGGGAGGGTGGATGGAGGGTTGTGTGGGGGAGGGGAGGGAGGGGAGGGTTGTGTGGGGGAGGGTGGAGGGAGGGTTGTGTTTGTGTGTGGGGGGGGGTGAGTGAGGGTTGTGTGTGAGGGGGGGGGATTGTGTGTGTGTGGGGGGAGGGTGAGGGAGGGTTGTGTGTGTGTGGGGGGAGGGTGGAGGGAAGATTGCGTGTGTGGGGGGAGGGTGGAGGGAACATTGTGTGTGTGCCTTTGTGTCTGTGTGTGTGTATGTACGCCCATACAGTACCTTGCTCACATATACCAACATGTGGAGTACATTTCCATTACTCCGTCTACCTGCCAAACCTTTACTGTTCCATGTGGTTCCTCCCAACTGGCTCCCTATTCTCTATAGTCCATAAGTGCTCTTGTTAAAAGTAGTGCACTATATAGGGAATAGTGTGCCAACTCTGGTCAAAAGTAGTGCACTTAATAGGGAATAGTGTGCAATTTGGGACGTAACACTAATGTTGCGACGCCTTCTTGGGAGCGAGAGAAATTGAGAAGGAAGCAGACACCCTTTGATTGCTTATAAAACCAGACATTGCTAAATTGTATTTCAGGGCATAAATAAGCTGAACGACTGTCTGCGAGGACATTTCCTATTTCTCTGAGATGGTATTTGTGTGTATAACCTCATAGAAGGACAATGACTCAGCAGGAAGCAGATAGGTAGGAGTTATAGAAGGACAATGACTCAGCGCAGGAAGCAGATAGGTGGGAGTTATAGAAGGACAATGACTCAGCAGGAAGCAGATAGATAGGTAGAAGTTATAGAAGGACAATGACTCAACATGAAGCAGATAGGTAGAAGTTATAGAAGGACAATGACTCAGCAGGAAGCAGATAGGTAGAAGTTATAGAAGGACAATGACTCAGCAGGAAGCAGATAGGTAGGAGGAAGTAGATAGTTATAGAAGGACAATGACTCAGCAGGAAGCAGATAGGTAGAAGTTATAGAAGGACAATGACTCAGCAGGAAGCAGATAGGTAGAAGTTATAGAAGGACAATGACTCAGCAGGAAGCAGATAGGTAGGTAAGTTATAGAAGGACAATGACTTAGGTAGAATAGAAGGACAATGACTCAGCAGGAAGCAGATAGGTAGAAGTTATAGAAGGACAATGACTCAGCAGGAAGCAGATAGGTAAAGTTATAGAAGGACAATGACTCAGCAGGAAGCAGATAGGTAGAAGTTATAGAAGGACAATGACTCAGCAGGAAGCAGATAGGTAGAAGTAATAGAAGGACAATGACTCAGAAGGAAGCAGATAGGTAGAAGTTATAGAAGGACAATGACTCAGAAGGAAGCAGATAGGTAGAAGTTATAGAAGGACAATGACTCAGCAGGAAGCAGGCAGGAGAAGGTGTAAATGTTGGTTGAATATATTTTCTGAACGCTGGTGTTTCAAGATGACGTTGATACTTGCGTTGATATTTATTTACAAATTTCTGACTTTAAATGTACGTATTCACAGAGACAAAGTCTCTTATCAGGCAAAACCTGTCTTAACCAGTAATACACAGCTAGGGACTATCAAATCTAATCTAAATCAAATCAAATCTAAATATACATTTATTTTATTTGTCACATACACATGGTTAGTAGATGTTAATGCGAGTGTAGAAAAATGCTTGCGCTTCTAGTTCCGACTATTCAGTAATATCTAACAAGTAATCGAACAGATTCACAACAGTTACCCTCACACTCACAAATACACACAAATGTAAAGGAATGAATGAGAATGTGTATGTACATGTAAATACATGGGTGAGCGTTGGTGTGCAGCATAGGCAAGATGCAGTAGATGGTGTAGAATACAGTATACACTTATGAGATGAGTAATGTAGGAAATGTAAACATTATTTAAGTGCCGTTATTTAATGTGACTAGTGATACCTATATGTGTCACACCCTGATCTGTTTCACCTGTCCTCGTTATTGTCTCCACCCCCTTCAGGTGTCGCTTGTTTTCCCCAGTGTATTTATCCCTGTGTTTCCTGTCTCTCTGTAACAGTGTATTTATCCCTGTGTTTCCTGTTTCTCTGTACCAGTGTATTTATCCCTGTGTTTCCTGTCTCTCTGTACCAGTGTATTTATCCCTGTGTTTCCTGTCTCTCTGAACCAGTGTATTTATCCCTGTGTTTCCTGTCTCTCTGTACCAGTGTATTTATCCCTGTGTTTCCTGTCTCTCTGTACCAGTGTATTTATCCCTGTGTTTCCTGTCTCTCTGTACCAGTGTATTTATCCCTGTGTTTCCTGTCTCTCTGCACCAGTGTATCTATGCCAGTTCATCTTGTATGTTCCAAGTCAATCAGCGTTTTTTTCTGGTACTCCTGATATCCTGCTTTCTTTGGTAGCAGGCTGTATCAGTGGCACTGTATTGTCCTCAAAGTGGGCGAAGAAGTTGTTTAATTTGTCTGCGAGCAGGACATCCGCTATGGGGCTGGTTTTTCTTTTGAAGTTCGTGATTGACTGTAGATCCTGCCACATACATCTCGTGTCTGAGCCGTTGAATTGCGACTCTACTTTGTCTCTATACTGACGCTTAGCTTGTTTGATTGCCTTGCTGAGGGAATAGCTACACTGTTTGTGTTCAGTTGTGTTTCCTGTCGCCTTGCCATGATTGAAAGCGATGGTTCGCACTTTCAGTTTTGAATGTAGCAGTATTATTAACCGTATCAGTAGTAGTAGTATTACCAGTAGTAGTAGTAGTAGTATCAGTAGAATCAGTAGTAGTAGTAGTAGTAGTAGTAGTATCAGAAGTAGTAGTAGTAGTAGTAGTAGTATTAGTAGTAGTAGTAGTAGTAGTAGTATCAGTAGTATCAGTAGAATCAGTAGTAGTAGTAGTAGTAGTAGTATCAGAAGTAGTAGTAGTAGTAGTATCAGTAGAATCAGTAGTAGTAGTAGTAGTAGTAGTAGTATCAGAAGTAGTAGTAGTAGTAGTAGTAGTAGTAGTAGTATTAGTAGTAGTAGTAGTAGTAGTACCAGTAGTAGTAGTAGTAGTACCAGTAGTAGTAGTAGTAGTAGTAGTATCAGTAGTAGTAGTAGTAGAAGTAGTAGTAGTAGTAGTAGTAGTAGTAGTAGTAGTAGTAGTAGTAGTAGTATCAGTAGAAGTAGTAGTAGTAGTACCAGTAGTAGTAGTAGTAGTAGTAGTATCAGTAGTAGTAGTAGTAGTAGTAGTAGTAGTAACAGTAGTAGTAGTAGCAGTATTATTAACCGTATCAGTAGTGGTAGTAGTAGAAGTAGTAGTAGTAGTAGTACCAGTAGTAGTAGTAGTAGTAGTAGAAGTAGTAGTAGTAGTAGTAGTAGTAACAGTATTATTAACAGTATCAGTAGTAGTAGTAGTAGTAGTAGTAGTAGTAGTAGTAGTAGCAGTATTATCAGTAGTAATAGTAGTAGTTACATTAGTAGTAGTAGTAGTAATAGTAGTAGTAGTAGTAGTAGTAGTAGTAGAAGGAGTAGTAGTAGCAGTATTATTAACAGTAGTATTAGTAGTAATTGTAGTAGTATTATCAGTAGTAGTAGTAGTAGTAGCAGTATTAGTAGTAGTAGTAGTAGTAGTAGTAGTAGTAGTAGCAGTAGTAGTAGTAGCAGTAGTAGTAGTAGTAGAAGTCGAAGTAGTATCAGTAGAATCAGTAGTAGCAAAAGCATTAGAAAAACAATTGACACTAGAATGCACAAGAATTGTCAGGAGTCATCGAGAAACGTTTCTAGCACGTCTTCACCACGTTCCCCACGTTCACCACGTTCCCCACGTTCACCACGTTCCCCACGTTCACCACGTTCATCACGTCTTCACCACGTTCCCCACGTTCCCCATGATCACCACGTTCACCACGTTCACCACGTTCCCCACGTTCACCACGTTCCCCACGTTCACCATGTTCCCCACGTTCCCCACGATCACCACGTTCCCCACGACGTTCCCCACGTTCACCACGTTCCCCACGTTCACCACGTTCCCCACGGTCACCACGTTCCCCACGTTCCCCACGTTCCCCACGTTCACCACGTTCCCCACGTTCACCACATTCATCACGTCTTCACCACGTTCACCACGTTCACCACGTTCCCCACGTTCACCACGTTCACCATGTTCCCCACGTTCACCACGTTCACCACGTTCACCACGTTCACCACGTTCCCCACGTTCACCATGTTCCCCACGTTCCCCATGATCACCTTGTTCCCCACGTTCCCCACGTTCCCCACGTTCCCCACGTTCACCACGTCTTCACCACGTCTTCACCACGTTCACCACGTTCACCACGTTCACCACGTTCACCACGTTCCCCACGTTCACCACGTTCCCCACGTTCCCCACGTTCCCCACGTTCACCACGTTCCCCACGTTCCCCACGTTCACCACGTTCACCACGTTCACAGCGTTCCCCACGTTCACCACGTTCCCCACGTTCACCACGTTCCCCACGTTCCCCAAGTTCACCACGTTCCCCCTCTATATTCATCGGGGAATAGGAAGTAATTTCAGATGCAGCCGAATATCCATTCCTCCCCCTGAACTCAGAGTGCTTTTTCAGATTACATTTTTTTAAACCTTTTATTTGATCTTTGTTCTATCCCGGGAGTTGTACTGAGACCAAGGTTTTTTTTTTTTTACAGATGAGTCCTGAATTACTGTCACGACTTCTGCTGAAGTCGTTGCCTCTCCTTATTCGGGCGGTGCTCGGCGTTCGATGTCACCGGTCTTCTAGCCATCATTGATCCATTTTTCATTTTCCATTGGTTTTGTCTCGTCTTCCCACACACCTGTTTTCAATCCCATTCATTACCTGTTGTGTATTTAACCCTCTGTTTCCCCTCATGTCTTTGTCAGAGATTGTTTTATTGTCAGTGTAGTGTGATTGTTGTATAGGTGCGCGTCGGGTCCTCGTACCCATGTTTGTTTGTTTATGTACGTTTAGTGTTATGGATCATACTCCGTGGACTTTGTTAAAGGACTCCATCCTAAACTCCATTTGACTCTCCTGCGCCTGACTTCCCTGCCACCTATTACACCTATGCATGACAATCACAGAAATGACAGAAAATACACACATGAATATAAACACAAAATGCAAAAGCAGAAATAAAAACAAGGTCATAAAACACAAATACATTCATCAGTAGTAAGGTCCTCAATCAGCTTTCTGAATTCACCTAGAGATGCCAAAACAGCATATGTATCAATAATAAGGTCCTCAATCAGCTTTCTGAATTGGCTGTAGAGGCACCAAAAATATCACATTTCAGAAAATGTTGAAGATTCGATTCTTCGACAAAAAAGGTGCAAGAAAATTACAAGCTGATTTACCCAACTCAGCAGATACCAATTGAATTTCCAGAGTTAGCCATCCCTGAGACCAGGTGTGGAATATCCAGAGTTAGCCATCCCTGAGACCAGGTGTGGAATATCCAGAGTTAGCCATCCCTGAGACCAGGTGTGGAATATCCAGAGTTAGCCATCCCTGAGACCAGGTGTGGAATATCCAGAGTTAGCCGTCCCTGAGACCAGGTGTGGAATATCCAGAGTTAGCCATCATAGGGTATTGGAGGCTATTTTGTAAATGACATCGCCAAAGTCGAGGATTGGTAGGATGGTCAGTTTTACAAGGGTATGTTTGGCAGCATGAGTGAAGGATGCTTTGTTGCGAAATAGGAAGCCAATTCTAGATTTAACTTTGGATTGGAGATGTTTGATATGGGTCTGGAAGGAGAGTTTACAGTCGAAGCAGACACCTAAGTATTTGTAGTTGTCCACGTATTCTAAGTCAGAGCCGTCCAGAGTAGTGATGTTGGACAGGCGGGTAGGTGCAGGTAGCGATCGGTTGAAGAGCATGCATTTAGTTTTACTTGTATTTAAGAGCAATTGGAGGCCACGGAAGGAGAGTTGTAATCCATTGAAGCTTGCCTGGAGGGTTGTTAACACAGTGTCCAAAGAAGGGCCGGAAGTATACAGAATGGTGTCGTCTGCGTAGAGGTGGATCAGGGACTCACCAGCAGCAAGAGCGACCTCATTGATGTACACAGAGAAGAGAGTCGGTCCAAGAATTGAACCCTGTGGCACCCCCATAGAGACTGCCAGAGGTCCGGACAGCAGACCCTGAGACCAGTTGTGGAATATCCAGAGTTAGCCATCCCTGAGACCAGTTGTGGAATATCCAGAGTTAGCCGTCCCTGAGACCAGTTGTGGAATATCCAGAGTTAGCCGTCCCTGAGACCAGGTGTGGAATATCCAGAGTTAGCCGTCCCTGAGACCAGTTGTGGTAACTCGTTAGATATATATTGATACATCAAAAAGTCAGTTTTCTGTCCCTACCTCAGCCTATTTTTCCCTGTCCATTTCACTTTCCTATGG
>NC_060183.1:4549137-4581637 GCF_021184085.1 Oncorhynchus gorbuscha
GGGTGGAGAGAGGAAGGTAGGGATGGAGAGGGGAAGGTAGGGATGTAGAGAGTATGGTAGGGATGGAGGAGGAAGGTAGGGATGGAGAGGGGAAGGTAGGGATGTAGAGAGGAAGGCAGGGATGGAGAGGGGAAGGTAGGGATGGAGAGAGGAAGGCAGGGATGGAGAGAGGACAGTAGGGATGGAGAGAAGATGGTAGGGATGGAGAAGGAAGGTAGGGATGGAGAGAGGAAGGCAGGGATGGAGAGAGGAAGGCAGGGATGGAGAGGGGAAGGTAGGGATGGAGAGAGGATGGTAGGGATGGAGAAGGAAGGTAGGTATGGAGAGAGGAAGGCAGGGATGGAGAGGGGAAGGTAGGGATAGAGACAGGAAGGTAGGGATGGAGAGAGGACGGTAGGGATGGAGAGAAGATGGTAGGGATGGAGAGAGGAAGGTAGGGATGGACAGAGGAAGTTAGGGATGGAGAGAGGAAGGTAGGGATGGAGAGAGGAAGGAAGGGATGGAGAGAGGATGGTAGGGATGGAGAGAGGAAGATAGGGGTGGAGAGAGGAAGGTAGGGATGGAGAGGGGAAGGTAGGGATGTAGAGAGTATGGTAGGGATGGAGGAGGAAGGTAGGGATGGAGAGGGGAAGGTAGGGATGTAGAGAAGATGGTAGGGATGGAGAAGGAAGGTAGGGATGGAGAGAGGAAGGCAGGGATGGAGAGGGGAAGGTAGGGATGGAGAGAGGATGGTAGGGATGGAGAAGGAAGGTAGGTATGGAGAGAGGAAGGCAGGGATGGAGAGGGGAAGGTAGGGTTGGAGAGGGGAAGGTAGGGATGGAGGGAGGAAGGCAGGGATGGAGAGAGGAAGGCAGGGATGGAGAGGGGAAGGTAGGGATGGAGAGAGGAAGTGATGGGGGGGTCTGGCTCAATCAGGGAATAATTTCAATTGGTCAATTAGTACTGAGGCAGATTAAAGCGAAGTGATAGAATGTGAGGGGAAGCTACCAGTGGTGTCAGGGATAGGACTGCCAGTTTGTGTTTTGATATCATTAGGAGTGGCCTTAGGCTATTGTTGGAGCATGACAATGAGAGGCTCCTGTTGAAAGGTATAGAGGTTGTAGAGGTTAGTAATGTTGAGAAGAAGACATTACTATTTTGGAAGGTTATTGTTGAGAAGAGGAGCTTCCTGTCTCAGACATGGCCCTGATGATAAGCCACTGTATCCTATCAAATCGCTCTGATAAGTCTCCCTGTCTCTAATACAGCCTAATAGAGCCATAGGGCAGTGTACAATTGGCCAAGCATCGTCAAGGGTTAGGCGAGGGTTTGGCAGAGGTAGGACATCATTGTAAATAAGAAATTGAAGAAATTGTTGTTTACTGTCTTGACTAGTTAAAATTAGTTAAAATTTAAATTAAAATAACAATAATAAAATAGCCTAAGAGTCATAGAGCCCTGCAGTCAAACAGCCTAGCAGTCATACAGCCTAGCAGTCAAACAGCCTAGCAGTCATACAGCCTATCAGTCATACAGCCCAGCAGTCAAACAGCCTAGCAGTCATACAGCCTAGCAGTCAAACAGCCTAGCAGTCAAACAGCCTAATACAGCCTAGCAGTCATACATCCGTAGCAGGCGCTCCAGCAGGTGTATCTCACTGATCATCCCTAAAGCCAACACCTCATTTGTCCGCCTTTCGTTCCAGTACTCTGCTGCCTGTGACTGGAACGAATTGCAAAAATCTCTGTAGTTGGAGACTTTCATCTCCCTCACCAACTTCAAACATCAGCTATCTGAGCAGCTAACCGATCGCTGCAGCTGTACATAGTCTATTGGTATATCCTAGCAGTAATGCATTCTAGCAGCCATACAGCCAGCAGTCGTAAAGCTTATACAGCCTAGCAGTCAAACAGCCTAACAGTCATACAGTAGTCATAACAGTAATAATAACAGTAATGGTACAGTAATAATAACAGTAATGGAGCAGTAATAATAACAGTAATAATAACAGTAATAATAACAGTAATAATAACAGTAATGGTACAGTAATAATAACAGTAATGGAGCAGTAATAATAACAGTAATGGAGCAGTAATAATAACAGTAATGGTACAGTAATAATAACAGTGTGTCACGAATATTACCGAAGGTGACTCCCCTTCTTGTTCGGGTTGCGCTCGGCGGTCGTCGTCACCGGTCTACCAGCTATCGCTGATCCGTTGTTCTGTGTTCCTTTAGCTCTGTCTAATTGGTATCACTTGTTTCTTGTTTGGTTGTTAGGGTAGGGTTATATATAGTCTGTTCAGCCCGCTTCTGTTTCGTGCGGGCTTGTTCGTCTGTTTTGTTGTTTGAGTGTTTTTTTTGTTTGCATTTGGGTTTCACGCTGTCCGTTTATATTTCTGATCATTTGTTTTCCTACTTTTGTTCATGTTATGTTTCCGGGACATTAAAGCGTGTTTTTTCCCACATCTTTTGCTCTCTGCGCCTGACTCCACACCTCCTCACTCATTTATCGTAACAGAAGCCCGCACCACGATATGGAGTCAGCAGAAGCAGCAACCACTCCTCTTCCCACTATGGAGGAGAGAGTCCATCATCACACGTCCATCCTCCATCACCTAGGATCAGCGATGGATCAGATGATGGAGAGGATGGATCGTTGGGAGAGGAATGGTCTCCCTACTACCCCACGACCCTCCCACCAGCAACTCTACCATCTCCCCCATCTGGATCCGGTTCCAGCGCTCTGCGCATTACGCCTCCGAGGAAGTACGATGGAGCAGCGACGGGGTGCCAGGGATTCCTGCTTCAACTAGACCTCTACCTGGCCACCGTTCGGCCGGCTCCCTCGGAGGAGGAGAGAGTGTGGGTCCTCATCACATGCCTTACCGGTAGAGCCCTGGAGTGGGCTAATGCGGTCTGGAACGGGCCCGACTCAGCGAGGGACAACTACCCGGAGTTCACCCGCCGTTTCAGGAGGAGCGCGCAGGACTTCGCACTGGAGTTCCGGACCTTGGCTGCTGGAGCAGGGTGGAACGACAGGGCCCTGATAGACCATTACAGATGTAGCCTGAGAGAGGACGTCCGTAGGGAGCTTGCCTGTCGGGATACTACACTTAGCCTGGAGGGACTGATAGACCTGTCGATCTGGTTGGACTATCTGCTAGCTGCTCGCAGACGTTCTGAAAGGGTCCTGTCAGTTCTACTTCCTGACCGTCCTGCTCCTATCCCGATGGAGCTTGGAGGGACCGCGTCTAGGGAGATCGGAGGAGGAAGCTCCTCCTGTACCAGTTGTGGCCGGAGAGGGCACACGTCTGGTCGGTGCTGGAGGAATTCATCTGGGAATCGAGAAGGCAGGCAGAACACTCCTCGGTCAGCCCAGGTGAGTAAGCACCACACTCTCCCAGAGTTTCCTGTTGGTCACATGTTCCTATTAATTTGTTTCCTTAATTATTCTCCTTCTCTCCAGCATAAGGCACTGGTAGATTCAGGCGCAGCTGGAAACATTATAGATCGCAGACTCGCTCAGAGGTTGAGGATTCCGTTAGTAAAAGTAGACCCCCCTTTTACCGTGCACTCTTTAGATAGTCGACCATTAGGGTCAGGGCTGGTGAGGAAAGCCACAATTTCGTTGGAGATGATTACGCAGGGGAATCACAAGAAGCGAATTAGTTTGTTCCTTATCGATTCACCTGCGTTTCCAGTTGTACTTGGGATTCCCTGGCTAGCTATTCATAATCCTACGACTTCGTGGAAACAAGGAACTCTACAGGGGTGGTCTGATGAGTGTTCAGGCAGGTGTGTAGGGGTTTCCATCGGTGCGACAACGGTGGAGAGTCCAGACCAGGTTTCCACCGTGCGCATTCCAGCTGATTATGACGATTTGGCTATCGCTTTCAGTAAAAAGAAGGCGACCCAATTACCACCTCATCGTCAGGGGGATTGCGTGATAAACCTCCAGCGTAATGCTGCACTCCCCAGGAGTCATGTGTATCCTTTGTCCCAGGAGGAGAAGGTGGCTATGGAAACTTATATCACCGAGGCTCTGGGACAGGTGCACATTCAGCCCTCCATGTCACCTGTCTCTTCGAGTTTCTTTTTTGTGATGAAAAAAAGATGGTGGTTTACGACCGTGTATTGATTATAGAGGTCTAAATTCCATCACAGTGGGTTTTAGTTACCCACTACCTCTCATTGCTACGGCAGTGGAATCATTTCACGGAGCGCAGTTCACTAAACTGGATCTCAGGAGTGCTTATAATCTGGTGCGTATTCGGGATGGAGATGAGTGGAAAACTGCATTTAGCACTACTTCTGGCCATTATGAGTACCTCGTCATGCCATACGGTTTAAAGAATCCAGCTCCAGCTATATTTAAATCCTTCGTGGATGAGATTCTCAGAGACCTGCACGGACAGGGTGTAGTGGTGTATATTGACGATATTTTGATCTACTCCGCTACACGCACTGCGCATGTATCTCTTGTGCGCAAGGTTCTTAGACGACTGCTGGAGAATGACCTGTATGTGAAGGTGGAGAAATGTGAGTTTTCCATACAATCAGTTTCCTTCCTGGGTTATCGCATTTCCAGCTCTGGGTTGGTAATGGAGGGTGACCGCGTAAAGGCCGTGCGTAATTGGCCAACTCCGACCACGGTAAAGGAGGTGCAGCGGTTCTTGGGGTCTTGGGGTTTGCCAATTACTACTGGAGGTTTATGCGGGGTTTTGGTCAGGTATCTGCCCCTATTACCTCACTGCTGAAGGGGGGGGCGGTGCGTTTACAGTGGTCAGCAGAGGCGAACGGAGCTTTTCAGAAGTTGAAGGCGATGTTTACTGAGGCGCCGGTGTTGGCGCATCCGGACCCTTCTTTGGCATTTATAGTAGAGATGGACGCATCCGAGGCTGGGGTTGGAGCGGTGCTCTCACAGCGTTCGGGTGCACCACCGAAGCTCTGCCCCTGTGCCTTTTTTTCGAAGAAACTCGAGCCAGCGGAGCGGAATTATGATGTGGGGGATAGGGAGTTGTTGGCTATGATTAAGGCCCTGAAGGTGTGGAGACACTGGCTTGAGGGGGCTAAGCACCCTTTCCTTATCTGGACTGACCACCGTAACCTGGAGTATATCCGATCAGCTAGGAGACTGAATCCTCGTCAGGCAAGGTGGGCCATGTTTTTCACCAGATTTCGTTTCACTATCTCGTATAGACCAGGTTCCCTCAACACTAAGGCCGACACGCTGTCAAGACTCTATGACACTGAGGACAGGTCCATCGATCCTACTCCCATCATTCCGGCAGCTATGCTGGTGGCACCAGTAGTATGGGATGTGGACGCGGACATCGAGCGGGCGCTAAGGGAGGAACCTGCGCCTCCAGTGTCCGGAGGGTCGTAGGTACGTGCCGCTGGCTGTTCGTGATCAATTGATTCGATGGGCTCATTGTCTACCCTCGTCGGGTCACCCAGGTATTTTTAGGACAGTGAGAGGTCTTGAGAGGAAGTACTGGTGGCCCACTTTGAGGAGGGATGTGCGATTCTATGTTTCCTCCTGTTCGGTGTGCGCCCAGAGTAAGGCTCCTAGACACCTGCCAAGAGGTAAATTACAACCTCTTCCCGTTCCACAACGGCCGTGGACCCATCTATCGGTGGATTTTCTTACTGACCTTCCCCCCTCTCAGGGTAACACAACGATCCTGGTCGTTGTGGATCGGTTCTCTAAGTCCTGCCGTCTTATCCCATTGCCTGGTCTCCCTACGGCCCTACAGACTGCGGAAGCTCTTTTCACCCGTCTTCCGGCACTACGGGGTGCCCGAGGATATAGTTTCTGATCGGGGCCCCCAGTTTATCTCCCGTGTTTGGAGGGCATTTATGGAACGTCTGGGGGTCTCGGTCAGCCTGACCTCAGGGTATCACCCGGAGAGTAATGGGCAGGTGGAGAGAGTGAACCAGGAGGTGGGTAGGTTTCTGCGGTCGTATTGCCAGGACCGGCCAGGGGAGTGGGCGAGATATATTCCCTGGGCAGAAATAGCCCAGAACTCACTAAGCCACTCCTCTACCAACATGTCACCATTTGAGTGCGTGTTGGGGTACCAGCCAGTCCTGGCACCGTGGCATCAGAGCCAGACTGAGGCTCCTGCGGTGGAGGAGTGGGTGCAGCGCTCTAAGGAGACCTGGAGGGCTGTCCAAGAGTCATTACGCCAAGCGAGTACAAGGCAGAAGAAGAGCGCTGACCGTCACCTCAGTGAGGCCCCCGTGTTTGCACCTGGGGACAGGGTCTGGCTCTCGACCCGAAACCTGCCCCTCCGCTTGCCCTGCCGGAAGCTGGGTCCACAGTGTATAGGGCCATTTAAAGTCCTGAGGAGAATAAACAAGGTTTGTTATCGATTATTACTTCCTTCGTATTATCGTATTAACCCCTCATTTCATGTGTCTCTACTCAGGCCGGTGGTAGCTGGTCCCATGCAGGAAGATGAGGTTCCGGAGGTTCCTCCGCCCCCTCTGGACATCGAGGGGTCCCCGGCGTACAAGATACGAGCTATTCTGGACTCGAGACGCCGGGTGAGGGGCTTGCAGTACCTCGTTGACTGGGAGGGATACGGTCCGGAGGAGAGGTGCTGGGTTCCGGTGAGGGATATTCTAGATCCATCTATGTTGAGTGAGTTCCATCGCCTCCGTCCGAATCACCCAGCGTCTCGGCCCCCGGGTCGAGAAATCTAATTACAGCCTATCTGGTGAACACTACACAGAGACAGGAACAATCACCCACGAAATACACAGTGAAACCCATGCTACCTAAATACGGTTCCCCTCAGAGACAACAAGAATCACCTGACTCTGATTGAGAACCGCCTCAGGCAGCCATGCCTATACTAGACACACCCCTAATCAACCACAATCCCAATGCCTACAGACACCCCAATACGACAATACAATAAACCCATGTCACACCCTGGCCTGAACAAATAATTAAAGAAAACACAAAATACTAAGACCAAGGCGTGACAGTTTGGTTGTTAGGGTAGGGTTATATATAGTTTGTTCAGCCCGCTTCTGTTTCGTGCGGGCTTGTTCGTCTGTTTTGTTGTTTGAGTGTATTTTTGTTTGCATTTGGGTTTCACTCTGTCCGTTTATATTTCTGATCATTTGTTTTCCTACTTTTGTTCATGTTATGTTTCCGACTCCACACCACACAGTAATGGTACATTAAAACAGCAGTAATGTTTTTGATAATAACCAGTAATAATAACAGTAATGGAGCATCTTTAACAGTAATAATAACAGCTCTAATAATAACAGTAATGGTACGTAATAATAACTGATAATAACTCCACACCAGTAATAATAACAGTAATAATAACAGTAATGGTACAGTAATAATAACAGTAATAATAACAGTAATGGTACAGTAATAATAACAGTGATAATAACAGTAATAATAACAGTAATAATAACAGTAATGGAGCAATAATAATAACAGCAATGCTATTGTTATTTTACTGGTGGTGTTTAGTTATGTGTTAGTTTATGTCTTATTTTTTCTGTATTTTTCTTCAAACTGCATTGTTGGTTAAGGGTTTGTAAGTAAGCATTTCACTCTTGTACTCGGCACATGTGACAAATACATTTTATTTGATTTATGACTGCTAGGCTGTATTTGGCTGTATGACTGCTAGGCTGTATTCGGCTGTATGACTGCAAGACTGTATTAGGCTGTATGACTGCTAGGCTGTATTAGGCTGTATGTCTGCTAGGCTGTATTAGGCTGTATGTCTGCAAGACTGTATTAGGCTGTATGACAGCAAGGCTGTATTAGGCTGTATGACTGCTAGACTGTATGACTGCTAGGCTGTATTAGGCTGTATGACTGCTAGGCTGTATGATGACAAGGCTGTATGACTGTTAGGCTGCATGACAGCTAGGCTGGATTAGGCTGTATGACTGCTAGGCTGTATTAGGCTGTATGACTGCTAGACTGTATAAGGCTGTATGACTGCTAGACTGTATTAGGCTGTATGACTGCTAGGCTGTATGACTGCTAGGCTGTATGATGACAAGGCTGTATGACTGTTAGGCTGCATGACTGCTGGGCTGTATGATGACAAGGCTGTATGACTGTTAGGCTTCATGACTGCTAGGCTGCATTAGGCTGTATGACTGCTAGGCTGTATTAGGCTGTATGGCTGCTAGACTGTATAAGGCTGTATGACTATTAGGCTGCATGACTGCATGACTGGGCTGTATGATGACAAGGCTGTATGACTGTTAGGCTGCATGACTGCTAGGCTGTATTAGGCTGTATGACTGCTAGGCTGTATTAGGCTGTATGACTGCTAGACTGTATAAGGCTGTATGACTGCTAGGCTGTATGGCTGCTAGGCTGTATGATGACAAGGCTGTATGACTGTTAGGCTGCATGACTGCTAGGCTGTATTAGGCTGTATGACTGCTAGGCTGTATTAGGCTGTATGACTGCTAGGCTGTATTAGGCTGTATGACAGCAAGGCTGTATTAGGCTGTATGACTGCTAGACTGTATGACCGCTAGGCTGTATTAGGCTGTATGACTGCTAGGCTGTATGATGACAAGGCTGTATGACTATTAGGCTGCATGACTGCTGGGCTGTATGATGACAAGGCTGTATGACTGTTAGGCTGCATGACTGCTAGGCTGTATTAGGCTGTATGACTGCTAGGCTGTATTAGGCTGTATGACTGCTAGACTGTATAAGGCTGTATGACTGCTAGGCTGTATGGCTGCTAGGCTGTATGATGACAAGGCTGTATGACTGTTAGGCTGCATGACTGCTAGGCTGTATTAGGCTGTATGACTGCTAGACTGTATAAGGCTGTATGACTGCTAGACTGTATAAGGCTGTATGACTGCTAGACTGTATTAGGCTGTATGACTGCTAGACTGTATGACTGCTAGACTGTATGACTGCTAGGCTGTATTAGGCTGTATGACTGCTAGGCTGTATGATGACAAGGCTGTATGACTGTTAGGCTGCATGACTGCTGGGCTGTATGATGACAAGGCTGTATGACTGTTAGGCTGCTTGACAGCTAGGCTGGATTAGGCTGTATGACTGCTAGGCTGTATTAGGCTGTATGACTGCTAGACTGTATAAGGCTGTATGACTGCTAGACTGTATGACTGCTAGGCTGTATTAGGCTGTATGACAGCAAGGCTGTATTAGGCTGTATGACTGCTAGACTGTATGACTGCTAGGCTGTATTAGGCTGTATGACTGCTAGGCTGTATGATGACAAGGCTGTATGACTGTTAGGCTGCATGACAGCTAGGCTGGATTAGGCTGTATGACTGCTAGGCTGTATTAGACTGTATGACTGCTAGACTGTATAAGGCTGTATGACTGCTAGACTGTATTAGGCTGTATGACTGCTAGACTGTATGACTGCTAGGCTGTATTAGGCTGTATGACAGCAAGGCTGTATTAGGCTGTATGACTGCTAGACTGTATGACTGCTAGGCTGTATTAGGCTGTATGACTGCTAGGCTGTATGATGACAAGGCTGTATGACTGTTAGGCTGTATGACTGCTGGGCTGTATGATGACAAGGCTGTATGACTGTTAGGCTGCATGACTGCTAGGCTGCATTAGGCTGTATGACTGCTAGGCTGTATTAGGCTGTATGGCTGCTAGACTGTATAAGGCTGTATGACTGCTAGGCTGTATGACTGCTAGGCTGTGTGACTGCTAGGCTGTATAACTGCTAGGCTGTATTACTGCTAGGCTGTATGACTGCTAGTTTGTGTGACTGCTAGGCTGTATGACTGCTAGGCTGTATGACTGCTAGTTTGTGTAACTGCTAGGCTATATGACTGCTAGGCTGTATGACTGCGAGGCTGCATGACTGCTAGGCTGTATGACTGCTAGGCTGTGTGACTGCTAGGCTGTATAACTGCTAGGCTGTATGACTGCTAGGCTGTATGACTGCTAGTTTGTGTGACTGCTAGGCTGTATGGCTGCTAGGCTGTATGACTGCTAGGCTGTATGATGACAAGGCTGTATGACTGCTAGGCTGTATGACTGCGAGGCTGCATGACTGCTAGGCTGTATGACTACTAGGCTATATTAGGCTGCATGACTGATAGGCTGTATTAAGTTGTATAAATGCTAATCGGTATGATTGCTGTGCTGTATGATTGCTGTGCTGTATTACTGCAAGGCTGTATGACTGTTAGGCTGCATGACTGCTAGGATGTATTAGGCTGTATGACTGCAAGACTGGATTAAGCTGTATGACTGCAAGGCTGTATTAGGCTGTGTGACTGCTAGGCTGTATACGGCTGTATGATTGCTATGTTGTATGACTGTTAGGCTGTATGACTGCTAGGTTGTATGACTGCTAGCCTGAATACTGCTGGGCTGTAGTAATGTTAGGCTGTATTAGGCTGTATGACTGCTAGGCTGTATGACTGCTAGGCTGTGTGACTGCTAGGCTGTATAACTGCTAGGCTGTATGACTGCTAGGCTGTATGACTGCTAGTTTGTGTGACTGCTAGGCTGTATGACTGCTAGGCTGTATGACTGCTAGTTTGTGTAACTGCTAGGCTATATGACTGCTAGGCTGTATGACTGCTAGGCTGTATTAGGCTGTATAAATTATCCTCTGTATGATTGCTATGCTGTATGACTGTAATGTTTTATTATTGCTAGACTGTGTGACTGGTTGTCTGTATTACGCTGCGTGACTGCTTGTCTGTATTACACTGTGTGACTGCTTGTCTCTATTACGCTGTGTGACTGCTTGTCTGTATTATGCTGTATGACTGCTTGTCTGTATTACGCTGTGTAACTGCTTGTCTGTATTACACTGTGTGACTGCTTGTCTGTATTACGCTGTGTGACTGTCGGTGCTGCTACCCTTCCACAGATCTGTTCCTCAACACAATCCTGTCTCTCATAGGACATTCCCCCCAAAAACGCAACCTTACCGACCCATTTGTGAACCCACCCACCTTAGATTTTTCCAATTTCGATATGTATTTTTTAAACAGTGCATGCTGGGATGGCAGGTAGCCTAGTGGTTAGCCTGTTGGACTGGTAACTGGAAGTTTGCAAGATTGAATCCCTGAGCAGACAAGGTAAAAATCTGTTGTTCTGCCCATGAACAAGGTAGTTAACCCACTGTTCCCTGGTTGGCTGTCATTGAAAACAAGACATTGTTTTTAACTGACTTGCCCAGTTAAATAAAGGTAAATAGCTTTTTATAATAGTTACAGTTTTATTACGAGGAGGTTTGATAGAGCAAGTACACGGGCCAACAGTGTCACACACACACTTGCACCCATCTGCACACACACACGCACACACGCACGGACACACACACACACACACACACACACACACACACACACACACACACACACACACACACACACACACACACACACACACACACACACACACACACACACACACACACACACACACACACACACACACACACACACACACACACACACACCGTAGGCTACACTATTACTGTATAACTGCAGCTGAAGGCTCAATTGTTAATCTTGTTTGTCACTGTAAATAATATAATTATCCTCTCTTCCCCTCTCTTTTCTCTGCTACCTATATTTAAGGGTTCAGCAGCTACATTCGATTAGATTTCTGTCCAGGATTGATCAGATAAGGGGAGATGGAATTGATGGACAGAGGGAGAGAGGATGGAGGAAGTGAGTAAAGGTCTCACACACTCTTACCTCGTATCTTGGGGATCTGAGAGCCTGTCGTACAGGTTGGCGTTCGCACAAACACAGCACAACACACATTGAACAAGCACTCTGTCCTGTGTGACTAACACAGACACACAATGAATCACCAGTACCTCGTTAGGATGTAACATTTGAACGTTCAGTTTTGAATGCGAGCAGGCACTGACGTAGGAAATGACATTTACATAACTAGACAACTACACAATAGAACACATTGCAAAATCAGGCACGTTTGGAACAAAGCCCCCCGCACCAGGCTGTCTCTCCGTTTCATCCTTACGGGTGCTCCCGTCTTGCCAGCGCTGCCAGAGTCTCCCGCCTGTCCAGAGCTGCTAGAGTCTCCCGCCTATCCAGAGCTGCTAGAGTCTCCCGCCTGTCCAGAGCTGCTAGAGTCTGCAAGGAGCCGCCAGAGCTGCCAGTCTGCCAGGAGCCACCAGAGCCGCCAGTCTGCCAGGAGCCGCCAGAGCCGCCAGTCTGCCAGAGCCGCCAGAGCCGCCAGGATCCGCCAGAGCCGCCAGGATCCGCAAAAGCCACCAGCCAGTCAGAGTCCGCCAGAACCGCCAGTCAGCCAGGATCCGCCAGAGCCGCCAGTCAGCCAGGAGCCGACAGAGCCGCCATTCAGCCAGGATCCGCCAGAGCCGTCAGTCAGCCAGGAGCCGCCAGCGCCATCAGTCAGCCAGGAGCCGCCAGAGCCGTCAGTCAGCCAGGAGCCACCAGAGCCGTCAGTCAGCCAGGAGCTGCCAGAGCCGTCAGTCAGCCAGGAGCCGCCAGAGCCGTCAACCAGCCTGAGCTATCTCTCCGTCCTCAGCTACCTCTCAGTCCTGTGCTACCCCTCAGTCTTGAGCTACCCCTCAGTCCTGAGCTGCCGCTCAGTCCTGAGCTGCCCCTCAGTCCTGAGCTGCCTCTCAGTCCTGAGCTACCCCTTAGTCCGGAGGAGTTTGTTTAGTCCAGTGGGGCCCTTTAGTAGGGCCCAGGTTGGCGGCGAGGGTCGCCGTTCCTAGGAGGAGACTAAAGAGGACAAAGACTGTGGTGGAGTGGGGTCCTCGTCCTGCGACTGAGCCGCCACCGCGGACAGATGCCCACCCATACCCTCCCCTATAGGTTCAGGTTTTGCGGTGGGGGCGGATTTCTGTCACGTTCTGACCATAGTTCTTTTGTGTTTTCCTTGTTTTAGTTTTGGTAACGATGTGAGCTGAGAGGGCATTCTATGTTGTGTGTCTAGTTTTCCTATTTCTATGTTTGGCCCGATATGGTTCTCAATCAGAGGCAGGTGTTAGTCATTGTCTCTGATTGGGAACCATATTTAGGTAGCCTGTTTTGGGTTGGGTTTTGTGGATGGTTGTCTTCTGTCTTTGTGTCTATGCACCAGATAGGACTGTTTCGGGTTTTTCACATTTGATGTTTTGTTTATTGTCCTTACTGAACATGTTGAACACTAACCACGCTGTAACGACTCTCTTCTATTTCCTCCTCTGACGAAGAGGTGGAACAAGGATCTGACCAAAATGCAGCTGTTACGCTAAATGAGTGAAGAGGTGTGGAGTCAGGCGCAGAGAGCAAAAGATCTGGGAAAAAACACGCTTTAATGTCCAGGAAATATAACATGAAACAAAAGTAGGAAAACAAATGAACAGAAATATAAACGGACAGCGCGAAACCCAAAAAGCAAACAAAATACACTCAAACACTGAACAGATGAACAAGCCCACACGAAACAGAAGCGGGCTGAACAAACTTATATAACCCCACCCTAACAACCAAACAAGAAACAGATGATACCAATCAGACAAAACCAAAGGAACACAGAACAACGGATCGGTGATAGCTATTAGACCGGCGACGACGACCGCCGAGTGCCACCCGATAATATCCGTGACAGCAGCGTGATGATGATTCATGATATATTTTAATGTAGGAAAAACTATACATGCATAAACTACAAAAAATGATGAAATGAAATAATGAAAACCGAAACAGCCCTATCTGGTGCAAACACAAAGACAGGAACAATCACCCACCAAACACTCAAAGAATATGGATGCCTAAATATGGTTCCCAATCAGAGACAACGAAAATCACCTGCCTCTGATTAAGAACCGCCTCAAGGCAACCATAGACTTTCCTAGACAACCCTACTCAGCCAGAATCCCAATACCTACTAAAACCCCAATACAAAAACACACCACAAAATAAACCCATGCCACACCCTGGGCTGACCAAATAAATGAAGACAAACATACATACTTCGACCAGGGCGTGACAGAACCCCCCCTAAGGTGCGGACTCCCGGACGCACATCAAAACAATAGGGAGGGTCCGGGTGGGCGTCTTTCCATGGTGGCGGCTCCGGCTCGGGACGTGGACCCCACTCCATCAATGTCTTAATTCATCCCCCTCGCGTCCTAAGGTAGTCCACCCTCGCCGCCGACCATGGCCTAGTAGTCCTCACCCAGAACCCCACTGGACTGAGGGGCATCTCGGGACTGAGGGGAAGCTCAGCACTGAGGGGAAGCTCAGAACTGAGGGGAAGCGCAGCACTGAGTTTGCTCCGGCAGATCCTGGCTGGTTGGCGGATCTGGAAGTGTCTGGTTGACTGGCAGATCTGGAAGAGTCTGGCTGACTGGCAGATCTGGAAGATCATGGCTGACTGGCGGATCTAGCTGCTCTGGCTGCTCCATGCAGACTGGCAGCTCTGGCTGCTCCATGCAGACTGGCAGCTCTGGCTGCTCCATGCAGACTGGCAGCCCAGGCTGCACTATGCAGACTGACAGCTCAGGCTGCTCCATGCAGGCTGGCAGCTCTGGTGGCGCTAAACAGGCAGGAGACTCCAGCAGCGTTGTAGAGGAGGAAGGCTCTGGCTGCGCTGAACAGGCGGGAGACTCCGGCAGCGCTGGAGAGGAGGAAGGCTCTGATAGCGCTAGACAGGCGAGGCGCACTGAAGGCCTGGTGCGTGGTGCTGGCACTGGTAGTACTGGACCGAGGACATGCACAGGAAGCCTGGTGCGGGGAGCTACACCCGGACGACTGGTGTGTGGAGGTGGCTCTGGATAGACCGGACCGTGCAGGCGCACTGGAGCTCTTGAGCACCGAGCCTGCCCAACCTTACCTGGCTCGATGCCCACTCTAGCCCAGCCAATACGAAGAGCTGGTATGTACCGCACCGGGCTATGCAACCGCACTGGAGACACCGTGCGTTCCATAGCATAACACGGTGCCTACCCAGTCTCTCTATCCCCCGGTAAGCACAGGGAGTTTGCGCAGGTCTCTTACCTGGCATAGCCCTACTCCCTGTGAGCCTCCCCCAATAAATTTTTGGGGCTGACTCTCAGGCTTCCATCCGCGTCGCCGTGCTGCCTCCTCATACCAGCGCCTCTCCGCTTTTACTGCCTCCAGTTCTTCCTTGGGGCGGCGGTATTCTACAGGTTGAGCCCAGGGTCCTTCACCGTCCAGTTCGTCCTCCCATGTCCAGTCCTTCTCTCGCTGCACCTTGGTGCAGCTACACTCCCCTGGTTTAGCCCAGGGTCCTCTCCCGTCGAGGATTTCCTCCCAAGTCCAGAAAATCTTGTCGCGCTGCTCCTGCTGCTGCTGTTGCCTGTTACCACGCCACTTGGTCCTGTTGTGGTGGGTGATTGTAACGGCTCTTCTTCTATCTCCTCCTCTGATGAAGAGGTGGAACAAGGATCAGACCAAAATGCAGCGTGATGATTCATGATATATTTTAATGAAGCAAAAACTATACATGCAGAAACTACTAAAATAATGAAATGAAATAATGAAAACCGAAACAGCCCTATCTGGTGCAAACACAAAGACAGGAACAATCACCCACCAAACAGCCCTATCTGGTGCAAACACAAAGACAGGAACAGTCACCCATCAAACAGCCCTATCTGGTGCAAACATAAAGACAGGAACAATCACCCACCAAACAGCCCTATCTGGTGCAAACACAAAGACAGGAACAATCACCCACCAAACAGCCCTATCTGGTGCAAACACAAAGACAGGAACAATCACCCACCAAACAGCCCTATCTGGTGCAAGCACAAAGACAGGAACAGTCAATACATTTACATTTAAGTCATTTAGCAGACGCTCTTATCCAGAGCGACTTACAAGTCACCCACCAAACACTCAAAGAATATGGCTGCCTAAATATGGTTCCCAATCAGAGACAACGAAAATCACCTGTCTCTGATTAAGAACCGCCTCAAGGCAACCATAGACTTTCCTAGACAACCCTACTCAGCCACAATCCCAATACCTACTAAAACCCCAATACAAAAAACACACCACAAAATAAACCCATGTCACACCCTGGGCTGACCAAATAAATGAAGACAAACATACATACTTCGACCAGGGCGTGACAAACGCTGCATTTTGGTCCTCTCCTTCAACGGAAGAAAACCGTTACACACATACAATGCACTGGCCCTGTGGTGAATTCTCATCTAGCATATTGTACTGGCCCTGTGGTGAATTCTCATCTAGCATATTGTTCTGGCCCTGTGGTGAATTCTCATCTAGCATATTGTACTGGCCCTGTGGTGAATTCTCATCTAGCATATTGTACTGGCCCTGTGGTGAATTCTCATCTAGCATATTGTTCTGGCCCTGTGGTGAATTCTCATCTAGCATATTGTACTGGCCCTGTGGTGAATTCTCATCTAGCATATTGTACTGGCCCTGTGGTGAATTCTCATCTAGCATATTGTACTGGCCCTGTGGTGAATTCTCATCTTACATATTGTACTGACCCTGTGGTGAATTCTCATCTAACATACTGTCCTGGCCCTGTGGTGAATTCTCATCTAACATACTGTACCAGCCCTGTGATGAATTCTCAACAAGCATATTGTACCAGGCCTGTGGTGAATTCTGATCCTGTGTACAGAAGAACCTCATTTAACCTTATTTACATCAGTATTCAGACCCTTTGCTATGAGACTCAATATTGAGCTCAGGTGCATCCTGTTTCCATTGATCATCCATGTTTTATACAACTTGATTGGAGTCCATCTGTGGTAAATTCATTTGATTGGACATGATTTGGAAAGACACACCCGTCTATATATGTGACAAACAAATCGTATGGCGCGGATCGCTGCTTCACAGGGGAGCTGTTTCAACGTAAACTTTTTCTTATCAAATGCATTTTTTGGCAGAAATACCTTCTTGAACATGTGAACTTTCATGTCCCTTAATAACAAACTTGTATGTAAATACGAATAAAATTATGAGCCAAGTTGGTTTAGCCACAGAAAAAGAGACCAGCATTCCAGCTAGCCATGATTGGATGAGATAGATAATGACATGCTGGACATGCCAAGAGATGACTTTGGATTGGTCTGCGATATAGCACGCTTCTGTCTATTTCAGCTCTTCAGTATGTCTAAGTAAATCCTTTCTAACACTGTTTTGTTTATATATATATATATTGTGTATTAACACTGCATAAGTGTTGCTCTCCCCTTTCTGGAGGATCAAGTTTTGAAATCAGTGGAATTTGAGTATGATAGCTAAAGAGAAAACACCTGTCTCTGGATTACATGTCCAAACTAAGGGCAACCATAGCATCTGACAGGAGACGTATCCATCCATAAATGATGTATAAGACAGTCTAGCTGGGTACATTTTCATATATTACACATTTCTAATTTTGACAGAATGAACCATTTGATTAGCAATCTATAGCCTAATGTTAGCTAGCTAACATTGAACCTGGTTGGTTAGCTACCTGCAGATTCATTCAGGGTAGTAACATCATGAGTTCTGATTATGGTTCATTGTTTACCTAGCTAGCTAGCGCTAACGTTAGCTGGCTGGCTCACTAGCTAATGTTACGCATATGACTTTACTATTTGAATCTCAGAGCCATTTGATTAGAAAATCTATAGCCTAATGTTAGCTAGCTAACATTGAACCTGGTTGGTTAATTCAGGGTAGTAACATCATGAGTTCTGATTATGGTTCATTGTTTACCTAGCTAGCTAGCGCTAACATTAGCTGGCTGGCTCACTAGCTAATGTTACGCGTATGACTTTTCCTTCTGTAGCTCAGTTGGTAGAGCATGGCGCTTGTAACGCCAGGGTAGTGGGTTCGATCCCCAGGACCACCCATACGTAGAATGTATGCACACATGACTGTAAGTCGCTTTGGATAAAAGCGTCTGCTAAATGGCATATATTATTATTATTATTATTACTATTCGTATCTCAGAGCCATTTGATTAGAAAATCTATAGCCTAATGTTAGCTAGCTAACATTGAACCTGGTTGGTTAGCTACCTGCAGATTCATTCAGGGTAGTAACATCATGAGTTGGGATTGTGGTTCATTGTTAATCTAACTAGCTAGCTACATGTCTTAACAAAAGACTATGTTATGCAAGTAACCATTTTGAGTACGTTCGTAAATTCAGTCTGGCCATCTACTCCGATTTCAGAACACTCTCGTCTGAGTTTGACAGAGCGCAGAATAACTGATGAATTTACAAACACTCAAACGCTGTTGAATATGGCCGGTGTTAGCAAACGTTGGCAAATTGTTGACAGCAGCACAGTTACAGTCACCAACGCTCTGGATAAAAACAGCCATCTGAGAAACAACTCCAGTAGAAGTAAAAAAAATATAAAAAAAGACCATTTTCTAAAAGGTAAGTTTCCAAATCTATCAACTGTCAATGCCAAATTACTTTCCCATCGTTCCTCAACTGTAGTATATGACATATGACGTAACATTTTGTAGGAAAAAAAAGAAAAAAAAAGAAAAACACAATTACGAATTTTGCTACATAAGACCGATTGGAGCCGGTCAGTCACACATGGTGCCACAGTTGCCAGGCCATTTCAGAGCAAAAACAAAGGCTTGAGATCGAAGCAATTGTCCGTAGACCTTTGAGACAGGGTTCTGCCGAGGCACAGACCTGGGAAAGGGTACCAAAACATTTCCCCAGCATTCAAGGTCCCCAAGAACCCAGTGGCCTCCATCATTCTTAAATGGATGAAGTTTGGAACCACCAAGACTTCCCAGAGCTCGCCAATCAGGGTAGAAGGTTCATTGACCAAGAACTCAATGGTCACTCTGACAAAGCTCCAGAGTGCCTCTGTGGAGATCGGAGAACTTTCCAGAAGGACAAACATCTCTGCAGCACTCCATCAATCAGGCTTTTATGGTAGAGTGGTCAGACGGAAGCCTCTCCTCAGTAAAAGGCACATGACAGCCTGCTTGGAGTTTGACAAAAGGCACCTAAAGGAGTCAGTCCATGAGAAGCAAGATTCTTTGGTTTGATGAAAACAAACTTGTTGGCCAAATGTTACGTCTGGAGGAAACATGGCCCCATATATGGTGAAGCATTGTTGGTGGTGATGGCAGCATCATGCTGTGGGGATGTTTTTTCAATGTCAGGGACTGGGAGACTTGTCAGAATCGAGGGAGCGATGAATGGAGCAAAGTACAGAGAGATCCTTGATGAAAACCTGCTCCAGAGCACTCAGGACCTCCGACTGGGGAGAAGGTAAGTGTATTGAGCAGATTTACATCACATCAATGATCATCGGATAGCCTAGCCTTTTGATCTGATAGCCTAGCCTTTTGATCTGATAGCCTAGCCTTTTGATCTGATAGCCTAGCCTTTTGATCTGATAGCCTAGCCTTTTGATCTGATAGTCTAAGCTTTCTGGCGATAATCTGATAGCCTAGCCTTTTGATCTGATAGTCTAAGCTTTCTGGCGATAATCTGATAGCCTAGCCTTTTGATCTGATAGTCTAAGCTTTCTGGCGATAATCTGATAGCCTAGCCTTTCTAGCGATAATCTGATAGCCTAGCCTTTTTGGCGATAATCTGATATCCTAGCCTTTCTGGCGATAATCTGATAGCCTACCCTTCCTGGCAATGTAAATAATGTCTTTAGGAGGCACTCCAAAATCATTCTCTGTGGAGACTGAAATATTTCTCTGGAGAGGGTGAAATGTTTCTCTGTTGGAATTTCAGTATATGAATTATGAAAGTCTGTTTTTTTTTAAGTATACCTTTTTTCATTTTCAGCACCGGCCTCCTGAAAGGTCTGTGCACAGCACTGACACACACACACACACACACACACACACACACACACACACACACACACACACACACACACACACACACACACACACACACACACACACACACACACACACACACACACACACACACACACACACACACACACACACACACACACACACAAACACACACACAAACACACACACACACACACACAAACACACACACACGAGTATGCTTCAAGAAACACAATCCTGTTAGCTATTGGCAGTGAAGGTCTATCTCTGTGCCAGAGTGAAAACACAGCAGTCTGTTCACACTGTAAGCAAAACAAGCAAGTGGACATGTTAGTGTGTCTGCCAGTATGTAGACTAGCCATGAAGCCTCTACCCATTACTAACAGTAGAGACGTCTCCATCTATCTTAACTTCATACAATGTATTTACACATATGAATCTTGAAATTTCACACTGTTTTCTCTAACTAAATTTACATTTACATTTACATTTAAGTAATTTAGCAGACGCTCTTAGTTTTGTTTGAGTATTTTTGTGCACATGTATCTGCAAGCATATGTTTCAACTTAATTGGTTGTTATCAGTCAACGTCCCCGTGAGGTGCATAATGTTTGATGTGTCTGCTGGGGGACGGGAGAAACCCAAGGTCTGCTAAAACCATTGACAACTGCGTGCCATTTTCAAGGGATTACCTAATAAATGTCACAATTAATTTGTTTTTAATATGATCCCCCTCTTGAACAGCTTTATTCAGAATTTTTTTTGCTCCTTTACACAGCAAGCAACTGTACGCTTTTATTGATCGTTTTTATTGATCAGTTATTTCAGGTTTCAGGTAGCCTATCCGTAGTGATGGTAGCCTATCCGTAGTGACGGTAGCCTATCTGTAGTGATGGTAGCCTATCCGTAGTGACGGTAGCCTATCCGTAGTGACGGTAGCCTATCTGTAGTGACGGTAGCCTATCTGTAGTGACGGTAGCCTATCTGTAGTGACGGTAGCCTATCCGTAGTGATGGTAGCCTATCTGTAGTGATGGTAGCCTATCTGTAGTGACGGTAGCCTATCCGTAGTGATGGTAGCCTATCCGTAGTGACGGTAGCCTATCTGTAGTGATGGTAGCCTATCCGTAGTGATGGTAGCCTATCCGTAGTGACGGTAGCCTATCCGTAGTGACGGTAGCCTATCCGTAGTGACGGTAGCCTATCCGTAGTGACGGTAGCCTATCCGTAGTGACGGTAGCCTATCCGTAGTGATGGTAGCCTATCCGTAGTGATGGTAGCCTATCCGTAGTGATGGTAGCCTATCCGTAGTGATGGTAGCCTATCTGTAGTGATGGTAGCCTATCCGTAGTGATGGTAGCCTATCCGTAGTGACGGTAGCCTATCCGTAGTGACGGTAGCCTATCCGTAGTGACGGTAGCCTATCCGTAGTGACGGTAGCCTATCCGTAGTGATGGTAGCCTATCCGTAGTGATGGTAGCTTATCCGTAGTGACGGTAGCCTATCCGTAGTGATGGTAGCCTATCCGTAGTGACGGTAGCCTATCCGTAGTGATGGTAGCCTATCCGTAGTGACGGTAGCCTATCCGTAGTGATGGTAGCCTATCCGTAGTGATGGTAGCCTATCCGTAGTGATGGTAGCCTATCTGTAGTGATGGTAGCCTATCCGTAGTGATGGTAGCCTATCCGTAGTGATGGTAGCCTATCTGTAGTGATGGTAGCCTATCCGTAGTGATGGTAGCCTATTTGTAGTGATGGTAGCCTATCTGTAGTGATGGTAGCCTATCCGTAGTGATGGTAGCCTATCTGTAGTGATGGTAGCCTATCCGTAGTGATGGTAGCCTATCCGTAGTGATGGTAGCCTATCCGTAGTGATGGTAGCCTATCTGTAGTGATGGTAGCCTATCCGTAGTGATGGTAGCCTATCCGTAGTGATGGTAGCCTATCTGTAGTGATGGTAGCCTATCCGTAGTGATGGTAGCCTATCTGTAGTGATGGTAGCCTATCCGTAGTGATGGTAGCCTATCCGTAGTGACGGTAGCCTATCCGTAGTGATGGTAGCCTATCCGTAGTGACGGTAGCCTATCCGTAGTGATGGTAGCCTATCTGTAGTGATGGTAGCCTATCCGTAGTGATGGTAGCCTATCCGTAGTGATGGTAGCCTATCCGTAGTGATGGTAGCCTATCCGTTCAGCATGTAGCTACCTAGCAAAGTAAACAACTTGTGAAAGTTAGCTGTTTAGCAATTTAGCCAAATTGACATGATATGTCATTAGCTATATGTCATTAGCTATTTAGCTATTTAGCCAAATTGATCTGATATGTCATTAGCTATATGTCATTAGCTATTTAGCTATTTAGCCAAATTGATCTGATATGTCATTAGCTATATGTCATCAGCTGTTTAGCTATTTAGCCAAATTGATCTGATATGTCATTAGCTATATGTCATCAGCTGTTTAGCTATTTAGCCAAATTGACCTGATATGTCATTAGCTATATGTCATTAGCTATTTAGCTAAATTGATCTGATATGTTATTAGCTATATGTCATTAGCTGTTTAGCTATTTAGCCAAATTGACCTGATATGACATTAGCTATATGTCATTAGCTGTTTAGCTATTTAGCCAAATTGACATGATATGTCATTAGCTATATGTCATTAACTGTTTAGCTATTTAGCCAAATTGACATGATATGTCATTAGACATATGTCATTAGCTGTTTAGCTATTTAGCCAAATTGACATGATATGTCATTAGGCATATGTCATTAGCTGTTTAGCTATTTGGCCAAATTGACCTGATATGTCATTAGCTGTTTAGCTATTTGGCCAAATTGATCTGATATGTCACTAGCTATATGCCATTAGCTGTTTAGCTATTTAGCCAAATTGACCTGATATGTGATTAGCTATATGTCATTAGCTGTTTAGCCAAATTGACCTGATATGTCATTAGATATATGTCATTAGCTATTTAGCCAAATTGACCTGATATGTCATTAGCTATATGCCATTAGTTGTTTAGCTATTTAGCCAAATTGACATGATATGTCATTAGCTATATGTCATTAGCTATTTAGCCAAATTGACCTGATATGTCATTAGCTATATGTCATTAGCTATTTAGCCAAATTGACCTGATATGTCATTAGCTATATGCCATTAGCTGTTTAGCTATTTAGCCAAATTGACCTGATATGTCATTAGCTATATGTCATTAGCTATTTAGCTATTTAGCCAAATTGACATGATATGTCATTAGCTATATGCCATTAGCTGTTTAGCTATTTAGCCAAATTGACCTGATATGTCATTAGCTATATGTCATTAGCTGTTTAGCTATTTAGCCAAATTGACCTGATATGTGATTAGCTATATGTCATTAGCTGTTTAGCCAAATTGACCTGATATGTCATTAGATATATGTCATTAGCTGTTTAGCTATTTAGCCAAATTGACATGATATGTCATTAGCTATATGTCATTAGCTATTTAGCCAAATTGACCTGATATGTCATTAGCTATATGTCATTAGCTATTTAGCCAAATTGACCTGATATGTCATTAGCTATATGCCATTAGCTGTTTAGCTATTTAGCCAAATTGACCTGATATGTCATTAGCTATATGTCATTAGCTATTTAGCTATTTAGCCAAATTGACATGATATGTCATTAGCTATATGCCATTAGCTGTTTAGCTATTTAGCCAAATTGACCTGATATGTCATTAGCTATATGTCATTAGCTATTTAGCCAAATTGACCTGATATGTCATTAGCTATATGCCATTAGCTGTTTAGCTATTTAGCCAAATTGACCTGATATGTCATTAGCTATATGTCATTAGCTATTTAGCTATTTAGCCAAATTGACATGATATGTCATTAGCTATATGCCATTAGCTGTTTAGCTATTTAGCCAAATTGACCTGATATGTCATTAGCTATATGTCATTAGCTGTTTAGCTATTTAGCCAAATTGACCTGATATGTGATTAGCTATATGTCATTAGCTGTTTAGCCAAATTGACCTGATATGTCATTAGATATATGTCATTAGCTGTTTAGCTATTTAGCCAAATTGACATGATATGTCATTAGCTATATGTCATTAGCTATTTAGCCAAATTGACCTGATATGTCATTAGCTATATGTCATTAGCTATTTAGCCAAATTGACCTGATATGTCATTAGCTATATGCCATTAGCTGTTTAGCTATTTAGCCAAATTGACCTGATATGTCATTAGCTATATGTCATTAGCTATTTAGCTATTTAGCCAAATTGACATGATATGTCATTAGCTATATGCCATTAGCTGTTTAGCTATTTAGCCAAATTGACCTGATATGTCATTAGCTATATGTCATTAGCTATTTAGCTATTTAGCCAAATTGACATGATATGTCATTAGCTATATGCCATTAGCTGTTTAGCTATTTAGCCAAATTGACCTGATATGTCATTAGCTATATGTCATTAGCTGTTTAGCTATTTAGCCAAATTGACCTGATATGTCATTAGCTATATGTCATTAGCTATTTAGCTATTTAGCCAAATTGACCTGATATGTCATTAGCTATATGCCATTAGCTGTTTAGCTATTTAGCCAAATTGACCTGATATGTCATTAGCTATATGTCATTAGCTATATGTCATTAGCTGTTTAGCCAATTCGACGTAGTCCATCAATCAATGTCTTTCTGTACCGTATATAGTATTTTTCCAAATTGTGGGGTGTTTTTTTTCAAATTTTCCAAATTGTGGGGTGTTACAGACAGACTTTAAAATTGATCAAATTTAGATTTTACAGACATGACCCTATAATGTCGAAGTGGAATAATGTTTTTCAATTTGTTTTTAACAAATTAAGTCAATTCAACACCTTTGTTATCACAAGCCTAAAGGACTACCTCATCTCTGTACCCCACACATACGATTACATTTAAAGTCGTTCAGTCGAGCAGCGACTTTAAAACACAGATTCAACTACAAAGACCAGGGAGGTTTTCCAATGCCTCACAAAGAGGGGCACCTATTGGTTGCCAGAGTGGAAGGAAACCGCTCAAGGATTTCACCATGAGACCAATGGTGACTTTAAAACAGTTACAGAGTTTAATGTCTGTGATACACTGAGGATGGATCAACAACAATACTAACCTAAGTGACAGAGTGAAAGGAAGCCTGTACAGAATACAAATATTCCAAAACATGCATCCTGTTGGCAACAAGGCACTAAAGTAAAACTGTTGAAAATGTGGCAACGCAATTAACTTTTTGTCCTGAACACAAAGTTTTGTTTGAGGCAAATCGAATTCAACAGATTACTGAGTGAACTCCATATTTTCAAGCACAGTGGTGGCTGCATCATGTTAAGGGTATGCTTGTAATCATCAAAGATTGGGGAGTTTTTCAGGATCAAAAATTTACGGAATGGAGCTAAGAACAGGCAAAATACTAGAGGAAAAGCTGGTTCAGTCGGCTTTCCTCCAAACACTGGGAGATTAATTCACCTGTCAGCAGGACAATAAGCTAAAAACACAAGGCCAAATCTACACTGGAGCTGCTGCCCAAGAAGACATGGAATGTTCCTGAGTGGCCGAGTTACAGTTTTGACTTACATCTATGGCAATCACCTGAAAATTGTTGTCTAGCGATGATCAATAACCAATTTGACAGAGCTTGAAGAATTTTGAAAATAATAATGGCAAATGTTGCACAATCCAGGTGTGGAAAGCTCTCAGAGACGAACAGCCGAGACGAACAGCCAATTCATGCCTCATCGAAAATGTGGTCTGAGACGCCGTATGATGCAATCGCGAAGCCTCCGGAGGAACGCAGAGGCCAGATGTATGTGACCAAAAATATTGGTCACATACACATATTTAGCAGATGTTATTGCGGGAGTAGAGAAATGCTTGTGTTCCTAGCTCCAACAGTGCAGTAGTATCTAACTAAATGCTTGTGTTCCTAGCTCCAACAGTGCTGTAATATCTAACTAAATGCTTGTGTTCCCAGCTCCAAGAGTGCAGTCATACCTAATAATTCACAACAATGCACACATCTAAAAGTAAAATAATGGAATTAAGAAATATCTAAATATTAGGACAAGCAATGCTAGAGTGGCATTGACTAAATATTGTAGAATATAATTAAATCTTACTAGGCAAGTCAGTTAAGAAAAAATTCTTATTTTCAATGACGGTCTAGGAACAGTGGGTTAACTGCCTGTTCAGGGTCAGAACAACAGATTAGTCGTCGGGATTCGAACTTGCAACCTTTCGGTTACTAGTCCAAAGCTCTAACCTCTAGTCTACCCTGCCTCCCCAATAAAGCCTATACATATGAGATGAGTAAAGTAGTATGTAAACATATTTCAAGTGACTAGTGTTCCATTATTGAAGTGGCCAGTGATTCTATGTCCACGTCTTTCACGCTACTGCTACTCTACTGCCTCTCATATATGCACAGTCACTTCAACCATATCTACATGTACATACTACCTCAATCAGCCTGACTAACAGGTGCCTGTATATAGCCTCTCTACCACATATAGCCTCGCTACTGTATATAGCCTCTCTACTGTATATAGCCTCGCTACTGTATATAGCCTCTCTACCACATATAGCCTTGCTACTGTATATAGCCTCTCTACTGTATATAGCCTCTCTACTGTATATAGCCTCTCTACCACATATAGCCTCGCTACTGTATATAGCCTCGCTACTGTATATAGCCCCTCTACTGTATATAGCCCCTCTACTGTATATAGCCCCTCTACTGTATATAGCCTCTCTACCACATATAGCCTTGCAACTGAATATTGCCTCTCTACTATATGTATATAGCCCCTCTACTATATGTATATAGCCTCTCTACTGTATATAGCCTCTCTACTGTATATAGCCTCTCTACCACATATAGCCTCGCTACTGTATATAGCCTCGCTACTGTATATAGCCTCTCTACCACATATAGCCTTGCAACTGAATATTGCCTCTCTACTGTATATAGCCTCTCTACCACATATAGCCTTGCAACTGAATATTGCCTCTCTACTGTATATAGCCTTGCTACTGTATATAGCCTCTCTACTGTATATAGCCTCTCTACTGTATATAGCCTCGCTACTGTATATAGCCTCGCTACTGTATATAGCCTCTCTACTGTATATAGCCTCTCTACTGTATATAGCCTCTCTACTGTATATAGCCTCGCTACTGTATATAGCCTCTCTACTGTATATAGCCCCTCTACTGTATATAGCCCCTCTACTGTATATAGCCTCTCTACTGTATATAGCCTCTCTACTGTATATAGCCCCTCTACTGTATATAGCCCCTCTACTGTATGTATATAGCCCCTCTACTGTATATAGCCTCTCTACTGTATATAGCCTCTCTACTGTATATAGCCCCTCTACTGTATGTATATAGCCCCTCTACTGTATATAGCCTCTCTACTGTATATAGCCTCTCTACTGTATATAGCCCCTCTACTGTATATAGCCCCTCTACTGTATATAGCCTCTCTACTGTATATAGCCTCTCTACTGTATATAGCCCCTCTACTGTATGTATATAGCCCCTCTACTGTATATAGCCTCTCTACTGTATATAGCCCTTCTACTGTATATAGCCTCTCTACTGTATATAGCCCCTCTACTATATGTATATAGCCTCTCTACTGTATATAGCCCCTCTACTGTATGTATACAGCCCTTCTACTGTATATAGCTTCTCTAATGTATATAGCCTCTCTACTGTATATAGCCCCTCTACTGTATGTATACAGCCCTTCTACTGTATATAGCCTCTCTACTGTATATAGCCCCTCTACTATATGTATATAGCCTCTCTACTGTATATAGCCCCTCTACTGTATGTATACAGCCCTTCTACTGTATATAGCCTCTCTACTGTATATAGCCTCTCTACTGTATATAGCCTCTCTACTGTATATAGCCTCTCTACTGTATATAGCCCCTCTACTATATGAATATAGCCCCTCTACTGTATTTAGCCTCTCTACTGTATATAGCCTCTCTACTGTATATAGCCCCTCTACTATATGTATATAGCCCCTCTACTATATGTATATAGCCCCTCTGCTGTATATAGCCTCTCTACTGTATATAGCCTCTCTACTGTATATAGCCCCTCTACTGTATGTATACAGCCTGGCTACAGTAATTTTTTCACTGTCGTTTTACTGTTGTTTTTATTTCTTTAGTTACCTATTGTTCATCTAATAACTTATTTTTTCACGATTGGTTAGAGCCTGTAAGTAAGCATTTCACTGTAAGGTCTACAACTGTTGTATTCAGCACATGTGACAAATAAACTTTGATTTGATTTGATATGTATATGGGGGCAGCAGCCTCTAAGGTGCACGTTTGAGTAACCGGGTGGAAGCCGGCTAGCGATGGCTATTTAACAGACTGATGGCCTTGAGAAAGAAGCTGTTTTTCAGTCTCTTGGTCCCAGCATTAATGCAACTGTGCTGACCCCGCCTTCTGGATGATAGCGGGGTGAACAGGCAGTGGCTCGTGTGGTCTATGTCGTTGATGATCTTTTTGGCCTTCCTGTGACATCAGGTACTGTAGGTGTCCTGGAGGCCAGACAGTGTGCCCCTGGTGATGCGTTGTGCAGACCGCACCACCCTCTGGAGAGCCCTGCGATTGCGGGGGGTGCATTTGCCGTACCAGGCGTTGATAAAGCCCAACAGGATACTCTCAATTGTGCATCTGTAGAAGTTTCTGAGGGTCTTTGGGACCAAGCAAAATGTCTTCAGCATCCTGAGGTTGAAGAGGCGCTATTACGCCTTCTTCACCACATTACTGCGCCAGGGCCCTTGCCTCCTCCTTATTTAAAAATCCTACATGATTTTCTGGAGAGAAAAAAATCTCATTTTGTCTGTCATAGTTGAAGTGTACCTATGATGAAAATTACAGGCCTCTCTCATCTTTTTAAGTGGGAGAACTTGCACAATTGGTGGCTGACTAAATACTGTTTTGCCCCACTGTATCTTTTATATCACTCAAAAAACAGATTAAATGGTGCCTAATAATGAAAGGTAGAAGTGTACTCCAGCAGTCTTTTGCATTGTAATGCATTGGAGCGGGCTGCCGGTTTCCCCCACACAGCCTGATCAGTGCTGTAGTAACCTAACCTAGTCTAACCTAGTCTAACCTAGTATAACCTAGTCTAACCTAGTCTAACCTAGTCTTACCTGATCAGTGCTGTAGTAACCTAACCTAGTCTAACCTAGTCTAACCTGATCAGTGCTGTAGTAACCTAACCTAGTCTAACCTAGTCTAACCTAGTCTAACCTAGTCTAACCTAGTCTAACCTGATCAGTGCTGTAGTAACCTAGTCTAACCTAGTCTAACCTAGTCTAACCTGATCAGTGCTGTAGTAACCTAACCTAGTCTAACCTAGTCTAACCTAGTCTAACCTAGTCTAACCTAGTCTAACCTAGTCTAACCCGATCCCACACATCTCCAACTCAATCATCTAGTTTGCAGATGACAAATCAGTAGCCTGATTACAAACAATGGAGTGGACAGTCTACAGGGAGGAGGTGAGGGCCCTGGCGGAGTGGACAGTCCACAGGGAGGAGGTGAGGGCCCTGGCGGAGTGGACAGTCTACAGGGAGGAGGTGAGGGCCCTGGCGGAGTGGACAGTCTACAGGGAGGAGGTGAGGGCCCTGAGGGACAGTCTACAGGGAGGAGGTGAGGGCCCTGGTGGAGTGGACAGTCTACAGGGAGGAGGTGAGGGCCCTGGCAGAGTGGACAGTCTACAGGGAGGAGGTGAGGGCCCTGGCGGAGTGGACAGTCTACAGGGAGGAGGTGAGGGCCCTGGCGGAGTGGACAGTCTACAGGGAGGAGGTGAGGGCCCTGGTGGAGTGGACAGTCTACAGGGAGGAGGTGAGGGCCCTGGCGGAGTGGACAGTCTACAGGGAGGAGGTGAGGGCCCTGGCGGAGTGGTACCATGAAAATAACCTCAACATCAACAAAATAAAATAGCTGATTGTGGACTCCAGGAGACAACAGAGACAGCACGCCCCTGTCCATGTTGACTGGAGCACAGTGGAGAAGGTGAAAAGCTCCAAGATCCTAGTTATACACATCACTGACATTCTGAAATCGTCCACCCACACAGATAGTGTGGTGAGGAAAGGCTTCAGGAGGCTGAAGAAATGTGGCTTGGTCCCTAAGACCCTCACAAACGTTTACAGCTACGCAATTGAGAGCATCTTGTCGGGCTATATCACCACCTGGTATTGTAACTGCACTCCCCGCAACCACAGGGCTCTCCAGAGGGTGATGAGGTCTGCCTAACGCTTCACCGGGCAGTGCCCACCCTCCAGGACAACTACAGCACCCAATGTCCCAGGAAAGTCAAAAAGATAATCAAGGACATCAACCACCTGAGCCATGGCTTGTTCACCCCGGTATCATCCAGAAGACGAGGTCAGCACAGGTCAATCAAAGCTGGGACCGAGAGACTGAAAAAGCAGCTTCTATCTCAAGTCCATCACACTGTTAAATAGCCATCGCTAGCCGGTTTCCATCTGGTTACTCAACCGTGCTCCTTTGAGGCTGCTGCCCCATATACATAGACTTGGAGTCACTGGCCACTTTAAACACTAGTCACTTTAATAATGTTTCCATACTCCTTTACTCATTTAACATACAAACGTTTGGACACACCTACTCATTCAAAGGTTTATCTTTATTTTTTTGTAATATTTTCTACATTGTAGAATAATAGTGAAGACATATGTAATCATGCAGTAACCAAAAAAGTATTAATTTTGTTTGAGATTCTTTGAGATTCTTCAAAGTAGCCGCCATTTTGCCTTGATGACAGCTTTGCCACACTCTTGGCATGGAGCAGCTGTCTGAGGCCCAGGAGGACGTGTCAGAGGAGAATAGATGATCAGCACCAGTCCCAGAAAGAAGAGGGGGGTGAATGAAAGAGAGCAGGTGCAACGTCGGCGCATCCTTCCCGTTGACGGAAAGAGTGAAAGGAGGACTGGAGAAGAACGGAGGAAGAGAGAAATGCATGCAGAATACAGACCAACAGCTTGAGGAGAATGGGTCTGTGTCCCAAATGACAGCCTATTCCCTGCGTAGTGTGCACTACTTTTGGTCCCAGGCCAATAGGGCTCCAGAGGACTCTTGTCAAAACTAGTGTACTATGTAGGAGATAGGGTGCAGTTGGGGAAAGTAACAAATTAATGAATCATCTATTCAGCACACATCACAGTGTTCCTTACCATGTGCCCTTTTCATTCAGGTCGAGCAGGGATCTGACAGAGTGTATGAGTGTGTGTGTGTGTTTGTGTGTGTGTGTGTGAGTGCGTGTGCGCGTGTGTGTGTGTCTATGCGTGTGTGTGTGATCTGACAGATTGTGTGTGTGTGTGTGTGTGTGTGTGTGTGTGTGTGTGTGTGTGTGTGTGTGTGTGTGTGTGTGTGTGTGTGTGTGTGTGTGTGTGTGTGTGTGTGTGTGTGTGTGTGTGTGTGTGTGTGTGTGTGTGTGTGTGTGTATCTGTCAAGTCAAATGCGCTGTCAAGTTTTCCGAGGTGCTTGGAATACCCAGCTAGAAAAACGGGTGTAGGTCCCAAATTGCATATTTTTCCCTACAGAGCACACTAGCTTGGACCAGAGTCCTATGGGCCTTGGGAAAAAGTAGTGTACTACATAGGGGATAGTCTGACGGTGGAACACCTGGTCTGAAATAGGAACACCTGGTCTGACGGAGGAACACCTGGTCAGACGAAGTAACACCTGGTCTGGAGGAGGAACACCTGGTCTGGAGGAGGAACACCTGGTCTGGAGGAGGAACACCTGGTCTGACGGAAGAACACCTGGTCTGGAGGAGGAACACCTGGTCTGAAGGAGGAACACCTGGTCTGAAGGAGGAACACCTGGTCTGACGGAAGAACACCTGGTCTGGAATAGGAACACCTGGTCTGGAATAGGAACACCTGGTCTGAAGGAGGAACACCTGGTCTGGAGGAGGAACACCTGGTCTGACGGAAGAACACCTGGTCTGGAGGAGGAACACCTGGTCTGAAGGAGGAACACCTGGTCTGAAGGAGGAACACCTGGTCTGACGGAAGAACACCTGGTCTGGAATAGGAACACCTGGTCTGGAATAAGAACACCTGGTCTGAAGGAGGAACACCTGGTCTGGAATAGGAACACCTGGTCTGAAGGAGGAACACCTGGTCTGGAATAGGAACACCTGGTCTGAAGGAGGAACACCTGGTCTGGAGGAGGAACACCTGGTCTGGAGGAGGAACACCTGGTCTGGAGGAGGAACACCTGGTCTGGAGGAGGAACACCTGGTCTGACGAAGTAACACCTGGTCGGAAGGAGGAACACCTGGTCTGAAGGAGGAACACCTGGTCTGAAGGAGGAACACCTGGTCTGAAATAGGAACACCTGGTCTGAAGGTGGAACACCTGGTCTGAAGGTGGAACACCTGGTCTGAAGGTGGAACACCTGGTCTGGAGGAGGAACACCTGGTCTGAAATAGGAACACCTGGTCTGAAGGAGGAACACCTGGTCTGAAGGAGGAACACCTGGTCTGAAGGAGGAACACCTGGTCTGAAATAGGAACACCTGGTCTGAAATAGGAACACCTGGAGGAACACCTGGTCTGAAGGAGGAACACCTGGTCTGAAGGAGGAACACCTGGT